>NC_034419.1:7096306-7131719 GCF_002078875.1 Numida meleagris | reverse complement strand
TAAAGAAATAAAATCAAGCAAAAGAACATAGGAAATGTCTACACTGGAGTTTTAGGTTTTGAACAAATTATTAAATTAATTTCTAATTTGTGCAGAACTGAGCTGTCCAGAGAGAATTAAACAAAAGTCTCCACCATTTTAAATCTTTTAAAACATCTTAAAACTGAATTCACTTCCACTAGAGAGAGGCTTCTAAATTATGCACTGAAATAAAATTCTTAACTTTGCTTAGATCTCATAGATGAGGATGACAGACAGTTTTGAATCCCATCTTGAGTTGCATCACTTTTTAAAGTAGCTTATGCTACTATTAAAAAAAAGCCATTTTAGGTCTACAGCTCCAACTTGCAATATCATTGCAAAGGACAGCTAAAGGTAATGAGAACAGAGTCAAACATATGTAGTCTCATTAGTATAAAGTAATGTATAAGCACTTGGGCAGTGGCTCTACACCAGTATTTTTTTGTCAAGACCACAAAAATTTAAGGCAAATAATTATAATACATTAAATGTGACTTTCCTTAACCTGAATTTTTTCTACTATGGAAAATGTTTGTGATGATTTGTCATAACTTTCAACTTTAAGATTGCTAGGTTTCTCCTTCTTACACTGAAAGTGTGAATGCAGTTACATCCGCTGTCTTGCTTCATATTTCCAGATCTAAATGTTCCAAGGCTAATCCTTATATGGTTTTGCCAAACAAAATATTTTGAAATCTGGGAATTTTAATTACCTCTATAGAATTAAGTACATTAGTAAGATCTACAGTAGTAGCTATGCTTATGGGTATTTGTAGCAGCTAGTCTCTACGTTCATGAACACGTTTGCACTGCAAAAGCTATCCCATTAACTCCCAGCCAAACACAGCTATGAGACTGACATACTCCTATGACAAGATACATTTAAGGTTCACAATTTTTTGGCTTTCAGTCTTTACCATTAGGCACCTTCAGTGTTTTCTTTACTTTTTTCCAAAAGCAATAGAATATTTCAATACATGAAAATGGTTTCTCTGTGTGTAATTTAAGATTGCAAAAGAAATCGCTAGTTGCTCGTTGTCATCAGTCTGCACTCTTGCAAAACCTCAGAGCAGTTCTGGGTGCTGCTCACCAAGATAACCACATTTTTCCTGGCTGCAATATGATCCGTCAGGAGCAAGTTAACTTAGTTCAGGGAAAGCAAAGCCAGGCATACTCTCTCAGATACGCCTGTTAAAGCAGTTTCCGAGCAAAACCATCACCTGCATGATAAGAGCTTCTATGACCTAGTCAGTATATACCTGGTTGTAAGGGATACTAGATGCCATCCATTCTGGATTTTGTCAAAATGACCATAGATAGAATACTTTTCACCTCATACAGAGCCATAAATTCATTGAACTATTTACTCATCCTAGAACTTCAGAAAAATTCATGGTTACCCTGGCAACTTCATGTATTTCCCTGTGGATACAAAACACTCACATAAAAGGAAAATGCATTTGTCAATATGAGAAATTCATCAGCTGTTTCTAAATCAAACATTCAAGCTAGTCAGATTAATACCATCTGAAATGCCTAATAACTTATTCAGACATATTTCAGATGCCTGGGATGTCTCAGTCCATATTGTGTGCAGGTGTATGGGTACACATAAACACATACTTATGTGTATCAATGGCTTCTCCAAGAATTCTGAATCCCAGAGGAGTTCTTCAAACAATACAGTTTTATGGTACCTTGAGAAAAAGTACTAACAGAATACATGCAACATGACAGCAATTTCCTTTCTCCTTTTGGAGACTTCTAAAAATAACTGGAATCAATCTGCATAGACTGTCTAACAGAGAGCATCACTATGAACTGCTTTTAAGCTAGATTTATAACTGTTTGAAGGATGCAGCTATTAAGGGAAAAAAACCTTATTTGAAGTATCTTGAAGTTTTATTTACAATGGTTTGTGTTAGGTGTATTTATATACTTAGTGTATTCTATCACTGTAAAATCAGAAATCCACGTGCCTAGAAAAAGGGGAGGAAGGATCATCACCAACAGAATGTAAATATATCAAACAGAACATGAATGATCTAATCACTCTTGCATTTTTTTTATATTGTATTCACTTGTGTGCAGCCATTTAGCCATGCTTCACTTCTAACTCTACTTTTACATAGGTAGATTTTAGAACTGTAACAAGATTTAATCTAACCTTTATGTAAGCCTAGCAGTGACCATAAACCCAAGTAGCAGATCATAAGCCGAAACCCAGCATGTTCACAGATGTTCCAATTCTATTTCCAACATACTCAACTACATAAATTCATGAATCTTTTTCAGAAATCAACATCTATATGGATTTCTTTTTCTAATTTGTATCAAGTGATTTTCACATATAGAATCATAGAATGATAGAACCCTTAGAGTTGGAAGGGGCCTCTGAGGGCCATCTAGTCCAACTTCCCTGCAATGAACAGCAACACCACAGCTAGGTCAGGTTGTAGAGGGCCTGATCCAGCCTCACCTTGAAAGTCTCCAGGGACATGGCATCAATCACATCACTGAGCAACCTGTTCCAGGGCCTCACCACCCTTTTTTCCTTATATCTAACCTTTTTTCCTTATATCTAACCTAACTCAATTTTGCAATGATATTGCAAAATAGTCCATGGCCGAAACATTCACAGTTATACAGTGGAGGTTTTACTGACAATGATTTGAGCAACAATTCTAAATCATATTAAGGCAAAAAGACATTTAATGTATGCTACTGAAAATCTACCACTCTGGAATCATGATGAAACATACTGAGATAGTAGGCTTTATAAATTTACCTTGAGCTTTCTGACACATCAAATGTTTTGCAATTTTTTCTACATATTGCCTTGATCACACCAAATGCCTTCTTTAAAACATCTCTGATGTTGCCTATGCAAAACTTATACAGGAAAATGCTGCTGAAAATATCATGGAATTCTGTGGGGGGAGACTTCACAGCAAAGAGTTCAACAAACTCTGGTAGATTTTATCTCTATGAGGCCTCCGGAGTCTGGAGACAGGGCTAAGGTGTAAACAGAATACTCCTTTATTATGCACAGCTAATGTGGTCACTTCTGGGACAGTTAAGCAACCCTTTGTTTGTTATCTACGTTGTTGTGAAGAACCTAAGGACAATTAACCGTGAGTGGATTTACTGCTTACGAGTGAAGGATATATAAGGTGTGTGTAAAACATAAAGAGAACTTGCTATTCTGATGCCACACTGACTGAGGGAATTCTGTAACCGGACCAAGCGCCGACAGAATTCAGTCTCCAAAACTAAATAAACCATCCCAACATGTTAGTTACAGAGGGAAAATTGATATTTGAACACGATTGATGTAAGTGCAAGTCAGAGACATTTTCACAATTTCTGTTAATTACTTATACTTTTAAATAACATTATGATGACTAAAGTATGGGAAGCATCCTATCCTGCTCTCAAAAACAAGACAAGATGCAACAGTGGCTGGAATCAGAACTTACCTAGTGAAAAAAGACAAGTGGCTTATTTTAGGCTGAACATAGAAGTTAGCATCAACAAACATAATGAATGTATTAACCTCAGAATCAGACAATTATTTTGTTGATGGCATCTTTGATACAAGAAAACTACAGGGTGGTCATGTTTCCTCCTGTGTAGGGAAACTGATCTGATGGGTATGAGAGAACTGTAAATGCAACAGATCTTCATTTATCTAAGATTTTAACACAGTCTCATGTAACATTTCATTATTAAATGAGGAACTTAAATAACATTCTCTCTCAAAGGTCAAACAGATGAAAAAAACAATCTTAGAGAATATTTTTGGAGGCCACATCTAATGTGAGTCCTGTCGCAGTCTTTCTTTTGAAGTTTTAGCAAGAAAAAAGGACACTTGTTCCTAATCACTAGGATCAGTCATCATGCATTAAGATATTGCACTGTATGAACCTGGACAGTAATAGGTGATTGTAGATAGCTTCTTTCAAATATTTTCCAATGTAAACAATTCCTGTTGTCACAGGTACTCCAGATGTTTGCAAACTAGGGTAGGATCATTGCACAAACTCTCAAGGTCGGTTCACATTCAGGCAAACCAATTTCTGAAGCCATTAACACAAAAGAATCAGGCTTCAGCCTCTTACAATTAGTTTGACTGGATTTTCTTTTACACAACTAAGTCCACTCCAGGATGTCATAATTACTCTAACTTGTTGAGGGCAAAAAAATTATGCCATAAGAAAAATTTAAGAAGAAAATGAAGACCCACACTTTGCATTCACTTCGATTTTGTTCAAAGAAGAGCAGACCAAACTTTTTGGATGAAAACTCTGAGATAATTGATTTACAGATTCTAAAAGTAAAGTTTATGTGACATATGATTATTATTTGTTGATAATGAGCAAATCACTATTATTAAAGATCTTATATCCCAATTATTTTTTTCAAATGCTGTTTATTCATTTCAGAAATCATTTATACATTACAGTGAATTAATTAGCTGGTGATTTTATATCCTCTTGAAATAATGACTATGTTTCCCAAGTATGAGATGAACGTAAAGAACAAAAAAGGAAAAGGTCACTCATCCCTCCCTATCCTGACTCACCACTCCTTTTCTCACACAGTCAGCCTGTTTTTCCCTAATGTATAAAATGCCGCATCTACAGTTTTTCACCAAAGAGTATAAGGTTGCATCACCACAAAAGAATTCACCTTGGAAGATCTGAATATTTTAAAGCAGTACATTATTTTAAGAGCAATTATTTCTGACCAAACAGAAAGCTTACCACAAAAGATAAAAGATAATTAGAATAGGATAACTACTGGAGAGGCAAAGAAATGTGATTAATACATTGCAAGTTTACAAGGGAAGCATCACCAAAAGGCAACTATCTCTCATACAATTAAAATTAATTATGTATTCATCTACATATGTTACTTAAGTGAAGAATGTCTCTGCTTTTTGGCAAGGTTTTAGTATATGAGGCAATTTTACAACTATAAGTAGAATACTTCAGTATTTGGCTTCATTTTTCAAGTATTAAAAAAACTTGTACAGGAGAACTTTTATTTGGAGAAACATGGGGGAAATCTTCATGTCTTGTGCTCACAGTATTTTTAACCTCCTTATTTCTATTTTCCCATTCCCTTCAAACTTAAACAGAACTGACTGCATATGTCCAAAAGATACATCAAATGATTATCCTCCTAGTTCACACATATCGCTGAAGAAACAACTACTGAAGACAAAAAAATATTTTTCCCTTGCTGTGCAGTCACTCATAGGACAAATGTAAGCACTGAAGACAATAGGAATAAACACACAGCAAGAGAAGCAAAGCATTCATGAGCTGATCCTAAGCAACGGGTTCTCAGTCCCTAGAACTCCTGCTCTGGTTGTGGCTCAGAACTCATTGTAAATTTTGTGATGATCAGGTAAGGAGAGAGACCACTTCCTTAAAAACATATAATTAGCACATTAGTTGTCAGCTTTGTAATGGCCATCACTCAGTGAGGGTTCTGTTTGTTTTCATGAGCTTCTTAGAGCTTTCTTTCAAGAGCCGTTAAGATAACTTAAAATTCAGAAGGGAATTGCTGTGTATCATCTTTTTCTGATTTCAAAATATTGGTTAAAAAATAGAAAAAATATTAGTAAGTGTAGCATTACTATGTTTAAGGTTCTTTTTCTAAAGCATAGAAACATAGTAATGATTAACATTTTAACTGTTTGTGCAGTAACAATAATAATAACAACGACGTAGTGAATTATGGAGCTTAAGCTATCATTTCACCATCAAGACTTCTGGAAAACTACAGCCAGAAGGGCAAGAGCAGTCTTCATGGCTATTCACAGCCACGCGAATCCATCTCCTTACCTGGTCCAGATATTAGCTATTATACAGCAATGTGACATATCAGATCAACTTGCTGTTTTAGCAGACGTTATCCTTTTGGCCACATGATCATCAGCACTGATGCAAGGGAAAACATGGGAAGATATTGATGAGGACAAGTCTTGGATCTGATCTGTCTCCAACTCTGTGACAAATCTGAACAATCAGAGGCAAAAGGACTACAATAAAAGTTTCCATAAAATGTTGATTTAACAACGTACCCTTTTAAACCAAGAAGCGTAGATTTTCCAAACTCAGACACTCATGTCTATACCATAGGAATAGCTTGCTTCAGTACGACATACTGATATTTAGCCTTCTGAAAATCAGGCATTATATTTAGGTACCGATCAATAGATTTGGAATTACGTTTCAAACTTCAGAATTGAATCTCTTACCTCAGTATTCACTGAAATCCACTCAGTATTCTGGGGAACTAATAACATGGCTAGAGGAACTTGAACTTTCAGTCCACATATACTTTCAAAGGACATATTTTCAGCCAAAAGTATAACAAAAATGCAATGTAGGTAATAGAACTTCAGTTTCTCTTCTAGCATTGGTCAAAAGAATATTTTATTCATTTTTCTATATGTTTGAAATATATAGGTCAAGTATTCTTGAAAATAGAGATGACAATATAAGAAAAATGAATTTAAAAAAAGCAAAATAAAACTAAGAAAAGCAATAAAAACTTGTTCCATATTTAGAGAAACTTGCATCTCCACTGAATCATCACATCATGTTCACATCACTACAGCTCAAGTATAAGTCTTTTGGAATACAGAATGATAAGAATACTAACATGGCATAGCACCCTCAGCAGATGCTCATAACAGAATAAATGCAAAAAAAAAGTTGCACCGAAAGCCAACAGTTCTGATTTCCAGAAGTACATAACTATAAACACTAAAAGCTTAGTATAAGATAGACTATATGCTTACTTCTCAAGATATTAAAATGTATGATTTTACTACAGCTAAGGCTCTGACCAATTTAAAAGCTAGTCCTACTGTGTTAGCAATACTATGCTTCCAGCAAAGTATACATGACATATTGTTGTCTACATACAAAAACTACATGAGTTAATATTAACACAGATGATGATAATCATAAGTTATCCAAAATGAATGCATCTCAGCCAGTGAGTATTTGCAAGCATATAGCACTCCAGGTACTCCTGAGATGCCACTAGGCATTGGATACCAAAAGATGTTTCATAGAATCACCAGGGTTGGAAAGAACTTCCAAGGTCATCCAGTCCAACCATCCACCAGCCATCAATATTTTCCCACTAAACCACATCTATTTGTTTTATAACAAGCTCTACTTTCTCAGAGGCTCCTGTTTCTTCTCTGTGCCAATGACAGGTGAACTGCCCCAGAAATTCTCCTAAACTTCCATCCTTGCTTCCACCTATTTCTTTAAATAAGAAGTATCAGGTAACTGAACTAAATACCAGGTAACCAATGTATAAAACTTCACAGCAGGGAGGATGAATCAGCAATGAGTTCCTGCTGCTAAAAAATTCACCTGGACATGGGCATGCGCAACCTGCTAAGTGTGTCCATGCTTGAGCAGGAGGATTGGATTAGCTGCCCTCCAGAGGCCCCATTCCAAACTTTAAAAATTCATGATTCTGTGATAGACTACATGAGACATAAAGAATGTCTTATTTGGTCATTTCTTTCATTGTACTACCTACTGGTTTAATCCTCAAGTCCCATTCTCCATAATAAGATATGGTCCCAAAGATCTATAATCAGAATTTCAGAGGCATTTGTTCTCATCAAGAACGTGTCAGAGATTGTGAAAAAAATGGAAGACTGGCAAAAAGGAACATTTCTTTTCTCACATTATCAGTAGGCACAAAGAAGAATGCTGACTAAAGATGAAGAGCATAGTCTTAGAGTTCCGGTAGCATTCATTTAATGACATACATACTTGATCAGTTACAGAGAAAAAGTTTTCCTATGCAGATCTGCTGGAAGACATTGTGTATTTCATCCTTTTCCACAAAACAAGATTCATGGATGAACGCAAACATAATAAAGATTTATTTCTGCTAATCCTTGCACTTCTGATGAGTCACCAGCAAGGGATCTAAAACACAGACGTGGAAACTATTATGGCCAGATAGCACACAAACGTAGGGTTAGAATTTTTCAAATATCAATAAGCTTCTCTTTCAGTAATAAATTTGAATCAGTGAACTATAAAATTAAGTGTAGTAAATAAATAAAAACTAAATAAAATGGTATGAGCTTTCCTCCTAGGATTCCACCAATGGATAATTTCCTTTATCTTGTGTTGTTCATGACCACTTAATGTTCTTGCATCCTTTGGTTAGCTTTTACCTTGTGTTAGCCAAAATTTTTACTGAAACCAATTTAATCAAACCCATTCAGTGACTTCTTCAGTGTACAGCTGCATGCTTTACAAGTTCTTAATTATATTATCTCCGGTAGCCTGCAGTTATAAACTGTACACAAAGACCAATGATGATACTAATTGCAGTGAGTTTTTTGGGGGAAAATTTTACTTGCCAGTTCAGATTGTCTACTAATTGTTTTGAGCAGGAAAATAAAAAACATTTTGTTAAAAACTTGTAAATCAACTAATAGGCTGGATGAGTCCAATTAAAAATTGAGTAAATTTTAAATAACTGTAAAAAGCTGTATAGGTATACCTTCCACAATTGTGACTTTTATAAATAGTTTAAAGACTAAATTATAATATTAACTCTAGTTCATAGCTGTTAAGCATATGGAAAATTAAGATAATCACAATAGCTAGCAGTCTTATTTTTTTCATTACATAACAATATATCATGACATCTTTGTCTTCACATCCTTTGTTTTTCAAAAGGGGTTCAAAGTGGGCATGGCGGAATAGTAAATTAACAAAATGCTTAGTCATTTCCTACCTCTGATACAAGTGACATTTCTGATAGCATTTGGTGAGCATAAATTGAACTGACCTTGGAAGAAACCTTAATGTCCTCATGTGCATAAATGAGTGAGGAACTATCTATATGCAGTTTCACACCTCATGAACTTTTACACATTATTCATCTAAATCAGAGATTCAAATTCAAAATCTGGCTCTTGGGACATCATATGGATTTCTGACATTCATTGGCAAATGTAGGGTCCTGAAATAAGTGGTTAGGTTTAAATGATTGCAGATGTAGAGGCAAGAGATTTGTGGAGAGGATTATTTTTTTTATTCCAGATGCATACTTAAAGTATAGATAATCATTGTTCTGCCTAAAGGGTGTTTCAAAACACCAGATTTGAAAGAGCACAATGGCAGGGAAACTGATTATACAAAACATGAGTGGAGACTGCAGTATTTCCTAGCATCTGGCATACTCAGTCAAATGAAGAGCTTGTCATACGCTGGCTTTTCAACTGTGGCATGTCACCTAAAGTCTGCAATGCTACAGTATGGGTGAAATGACAAAGCTGATGTGCCAGTATGTGACGTACCTTTAATTTCACATACCACTACATTCCCCATTGTGGAATGTTACAGGGGTATTTTTTTCAGGTGATATTACACTTTTTGCTGGACTGTTTGCTCCAACTGAAAGTTGGAAACAGCATTTGAGAATAGAGGGAAAATGTTATCCAAGCTGTTTGAGTGGTACATTTAAACTAGAGACTGTTTTTTATCCCCTCATAACGCTAATTGCATCATTGCTACCATCATTTATTTTATGTTCAGGAGATAATTTTTTTTTTTCCTGAATTGGACTATGAAAAAAGGCACACAGTAAAAGCATGATAGAAACTCCTGCATCACTATTTTGGGCAGAAGACAAAACTAAAATAAAATGGCAAAATATGCTGTATATTCAATATGCAGAAGTGGAAAAAATTATGTGATTTAACATACATTGTCAAAATTTCCAGTACTAGGTTATGTTTTCACGCACAACCAACAAAACAAAGAACATACAGCTTTAAGTTACTACAATAACAGAAATACTAAATGGATATATTTCCATGAATGCAACTACAGAAATACTATTTCATGCTCTGTCATTCAAATTGTAAAACTGAAAAATATAGTCACAAAACATATTGGTGAAACAGAGTTCCAAAATAATGGTTTTGATAAAAAAAGACAAGAGATCTGTATCATTTTGCTCCAAAACATTTGATATCATGTTTTGCAACTAAAAGAGGCTATTCTCAAGCCCTTCTTTATCAGTGTACTTCTCTAAACACGACCTACATCTCCACCACTTGTCTGTTTGGATCTCTTGTAGGAGGAGTTATTCACAACTGTATTTGAAAAGAAATAAGATGCTGATTATGACATGATTAGCAAAAATTCCAGCTAGGTCTTGTATATGAATAGCAATATATTACTTTTCTCCTCAATAATAAACATGCTTTTAAGAAGATTAACATAATTTAAATTGCACAAGAAGAATTTTATGGAGAGCAATGGAAACTAGCAGCCATGATCAAGATGGTAGGTCTAATATAAAGAAATAGCCATGGCCGCCTTAGCATTGATACGTCTCACTCATTGTCTGGATGTAACTGTCTCTATTACTAATTAGTCCCTAGTCTTTCCACTAAAATAAATATGTAGTTTGTCTATTCTGAAGGGTTAGAAATCCAAAGGACATTTATTTGCCAGTTTGGATCAATAACACCAACTCAGGCATTACGTGACAGTCCAGTGATGTCCAACTAAGGGCAAAGTAAAAACACTTGAATTAGTGACAAGCTCTTTATCCTATTACTATTCCAACAATTGCATTGTTGCAGTTTTTACAGTATTGGGGAAGCTAACAGTTCAGATTCTCCACCTACTCAAATTCTACTACACATTAAGTGTGTATATATTCATGCGTATATAACCCTAGTTTCCCATACACCTTTAATATACACGATCACAAACAGATTTTATACTACTTGTTTCCCCATGTTAATGAGTATATTTCAAAATTTACTGAAAGAACAAGGAGGAAAAAAAAATGAAAACCTCCTTAACTTCTCAAAAAGCAAATGGTTTTGAATCATCAATAAATGTAGTGTCAGCAGTATGCAAAATATATTCTCAGAGCTATCAGAAAAAAAATAATTTTGAAATATAAAAAGGAGCTCTGAAAACTAGTAAAAGAATGTAAGCAAAAGCTATTTTTTTTATTCTGAAATATCCTCCTGTCTCAGTGCTGTAATTTTCTAGGTAGGAGGAGGAAAGTAAAAAGGGAAAAGCTTGAATATCTTTCTCCTGCGCTCTCTCAGTGAACAAATGGCTGAAGAAAACATAAGAATCTGAAGGGGCACACTTTCCATTGTGATTGCAAGAGCTGTGATTTACTCTAACGCCTGGTACCTTTTAGCTGTGTTCAAATTTGTGATGCTATTTAAAAAATGAATAATTTATGAAAGATTATAAAATTAAAATGCTTCCCACAACTCTCCTAACAATTTCATGCAAATACCTTAACTGCACATCCCTTGTTCTTCATCTCTTAACTCCTTCCAGTAAAACAAGGAGCTCTCTGCGCTGGGTTATATTTAACCTCAGACATGAACAGCTTAGAGGTTAAATTCATAAACTGGGGCATTCTTATTACAATGAAAATTATACAGCAAAATAATAGAAATACATTACTTTTTTTTCCAATTTTAATGGATACAATCATGTATTTAACATAGAGACTGCACGTACAATAAAAACAATCTGTGTACCACAGAATACACTGTAAATACTTCTCTGCAAACACTAGCTGAGGAGTGGGCTGGCCATGCATTAATTGGCCTAGTCTTTTCACATAAATCATAGCTGTCCAAATTCTAATCAGATTTACACTGGCTGCCAACGCTCCCAAAGGCTTCGCTCTAGCCAGCTTGGCGATTCTATAAGGAAGGTCCAACCACACACACTGTACAGCCTCCAGGGAGAACCCTTATGCTAAGCGGATCCCGCCATGGCCAATTAAACTGGCTTTGGAGTCACCTTGCACTGCTGGCACAGTGCAAAGAGCCTGCAGTGCAGCTGAGGACTAGGGCCAGGGTGCTGTCAGTTCTGATCCTAGGGTTGGGAAATTACAGAGTTACTTTCACAGCTCATTGCAAAAGCACCACAACCTTCTCATGAAATAAAAGCCTTCTCCATGACAAAAGCAGCTAATGAAAGCATTCCCACCTCAACACAGAGCAACTTCTCCAGCCAGTAAAGCAGGACTGGAAATCATGGTTATCCATGTAGAAGAGAAAAAAAATTTAAGAGATGCTTCAGAAAGTATTATGTATATCTTCTGTAGGTCTAACAGATGAAATTCAGAAAGTTTTTTTATTTTAGAAAATATTTAAAGCTTTATGCTTCCCACAGAAGTTCCACACTTACTAAATATATAGCATTATTCAATACAGCAATCTTACTGCCATATCACACAATGACAGTCATCTATAAAATGCTGACTAACCAGCAGCAGCTGTTGAAGAACTTGCTAGAGCTGAAATCCAACCTTCCCCAGAAGTTTCAACTACAGGCTGAGAAAGCTGAAATATTACAGAAAGAGCAAATGGAAACAATGAAGTCTAGCAGCTGACTTCACAGATTTTTACATCTTTGAAGATTCAAAATCTAATGACTGTCACCTCTAACCTCAAGGACATTATAAAAATGTTGTAACTATTTGGAAGATATAGGAAGAAGGAAGCAGCTGTCAAAATAATACAAACATTTCACATGAATTAGTAGTGAAATACAGCCACTAATTCTTTTATGCAGAATTTCTTTTAATATATACATATATATGTACACGTATGTATTTGCAAATTCATAAATACTTAAGTGCAAAGACCACTCAGTAATGTTATTTCTAAACTAACACAAAACTATTTGCACCACAGAATACAGATGGTTGTCAAACTGCAAGATTTTCTTTGAAGCATGTTTTTAACACATTGGACAGCAATGTTTCCTGTCGTGGTACACATCTTAATACTGACACATTTCTGTGGACCACCATTCCTTTGAAGCACTAGAACCGTAATTTAACAAACACATTAACTAGTCTCATACCCATTTCGTACATGAATAATTTTCCTTAAACCTGATTTAACATTTCCTTTGCATCTCATCATGGTCTGGATTTTAAAACAATATTTTCTATGTTTGTTAAAATTACAATCAATTTAATACTATACATTGGTGAGGTTTCAATAAGTAATATACTTTTATTTTGGATCTGGTACTCATGGAAGAAGCAGCAAGGTCAAACTCTGAACATCAGAAGTGGGCTAAATTGAGAAGCTTTATAGAATCAAAAGTGTGGAATTCAAACCCGGATCATCTATTTGCCTTGAGAAGAAAGCAAACACAGAAAAACAGATAATCCTGTGTGCTTCTACATTTATGATATGATAGCATTCTTCTTGAGTGGAAATGGACTCCTCAGGATAAGTGTCTCAAGTCTTAATAATCCAGGGTAGGGGTATTTTGACAGAATGATTTATGAGAGCCACGATGCAGTTATAGAAATAAATGCTAACAAGCTAAGATACCTTACATAACAAAGCAGTATGCATTCCTTTAAAAACATTGTCCTTTGTAATAGATAGAAGCCCTTGAGTGGATGCCTTCTGATGCAAATATTATGGATCTTATAGCATATTCTTTTCATCATTTTGGTAAACAACTTCCAAAAGATGCCACTTAAACATTAACACACCAAAATGAAATATTTCTTAATCCTTTTTAGTATTCTGCAGTGGACTTTAAGTTACAGGCAAGAAAGAAAAAAGAGCTCTTCTTTGTCTGAACCTGAGTATCATTTACTGTCACTGAAGTATAGTTTTATTGATACATCAGCACTGGGAAAGAACCTTCTATACAATTGAAATAAAAATTACTTGCTAGTTAATGATACATGGGAAACAAGCAACAAACATGTAGTCAAGCTGTACAGAATCACCATCCAGACGCATGTTTCAGATTTGCTCTCTCCCTCTCATCCGTGCTCTAACTTTCTCAGCAAAGGGAAAGTGATTTTGCACAATGTCAAAAACAAAATCAGCACTGAGTAAAAATAATACATATTTCTCAGCTTAAATTCATAGGGGAAAAAAAAACTTACTCCAAACAAGGCTTCACATTATGGATTATACTGATTTGTAGTAATTTATGTTTAGCAGAGGGTCATATACTAGTGGAAACATTCTATTTGAACAAATATAGGGAAAAATAAAATCTTCACTTCCTTACATCTCAAACAGAAGATGATATGGATCAATTACAAATACATGTAGGAGTTTAATTCTAGACTTCCTTTATTTCTAGTTATACTACAGCTTCTCTGTGAACCCTGGGTGAAACTTTCAATTTTTTGAGATTCACCTTTCCTACCTCTAAAATGGGAACATGCATGTTCTTCAGATGTATTTCCTCATTTTTAGAAAATGCTGTGTGTGTGAAATGCCATCATGCACTGTTGGTGAAATAATAAAATTATACACTAAGTTTAATACAGTCATACCTAAGAGTACTGTATAAGAACATGGTTACAACTGATGGTTTTTCCATCAAGCACGTCTCAGTGGATATCCAACTGAACATGGGCAAAAAGAATTTGCAATAACAAACATCCCTCAATTTATTCTAGTATAGTTGAATACAAGGACCAGAAATTATAACTGAATTACTGTACTACTGGCAAGATTTTGTTTCCTTATTGATACATGCTTAGAGACTTAGATGACAGTGTCCATCATCCAGAAAAATAAAGCTAGCAGCACACAGCTGCAGATCTGTGTCAAAGTAGGAATGAAGTATCTACTGTATTTTAAGTGCACTACAAATCCATCTATCTAGCAATTAGATGCTGCATCCTGAACTTTCTGTTAAAAAGATTGTGCTGAAGCTAATAAATATTCTCACTCATATCAATTCATAGCACACAGTGAAAAGAACGAACCATTAAAGGCTTCCCCAGAGAAACCTGTTGTGCCTGTACATTTAAATAGAGTGCATTCCGTACGCTTTTGGGGCAAATGAAATACTGTCCTTAGCTGAAAACTGCTTTTTCCTTACAGGAATATCCACGAAATACATGGAAAATTGTTTTGATATGAATACTGCTAAAACACACAGAAATTTTATATGAAATATTTATATAAACAAAACTTTCTTTTGCTTTCTTAATTGGTAAAGTCTACAAAAGAAAACAACACTGTCTGCTAGTAGGCACAACAGATGTGACAAGAAGGTAACCAAAGCAATAGGGAAGTAGCTTCAAGCTGAGTAAGTGAGCAGCATTTTGGTATGTTTACAAGTAGTAAAGAATTAAAAACACAGGAGTGCGTAAATAAAGAGTTCCACATTTCTTAACACTGACTCCATTGCAACTTCTACTATAATTGCAGAAAAACTCTAAACATTAGCTGTGTACTTGCAACAGACAAGGGAAAAAGATGGCAGAATCTGAAGAGGAGTTAATAGGAAGTAGAAGGCATTTTCATTAGGAAGGAAACTGGAGATGGTCGGTCTGTCAGGGTTGTGGAAAATGCCTTCATCAGCAATCTGGTTGTTGTGATTTAACCCCCAGGCATCTGACGTGGAAGTGCATGGATGAAGCAGAAGCGTGTACTTGAATTACTCCATGAGGAAAAAACAGCACCCACTGACATTCATCAATACTTGCTGACTGTTTATGGAGACCAAACAGTGGATGCTGGGACAACGAGGTGGTGGGTAGTGAGTTTCAGCAACAGCGAGGCACCTCCTCTGGTGCAGATGTTTAAAAAGAGGCGTATGGAGGCTCTTGTTCATCGCTGGCAAAAATACATAGCTAATGGCAGTGACTTTGTTGAAAAATCGTTTCAAAGCTGAGAATTTGTTCTATCAAATAATGTTATTGTGCTTTTCGTATCTGTTATAACTCCTAGGGAAATAAATAGGAGGCATTACTTTCGAAGTATTTACATACTTTATGTTGATCTCATTATGAGGACATGAGATCTGCCCTAGAGTATCTGTACAAGAACACATTTTGAAAATTTTTGGTGAATGAAGTAAGAGTCATCTGCCCCTCGAGTTTTCAAATCTGAAAAATAGGACTCGTTTCAATAAGCCCACAGTCTATAATCTACCGCTAAATTGTATTTCAAACCATCTTTTTCAGCATTCGTGTATTTTCTGTTTTCAAGCATTTCCTTTGAAAAGAAAGGCTGTGTGTTCTTCCTATGTAGTGTGGAGACACCCAGTGGAATAAAACAGGTAGCACAGAAACCAAAGGGTAAGAAGCTGCTGTTCAGGAAAACGGTTTAAAATTCTTACTTGCACTGCAATTTCAAAAAATTTTAGTTACCTCTTGGTCATCAATCATGAGACTAAGAAACTCATTTAAAAAGTCTTCACCACCAATACTCACCAATAAAATAAATGACACATTCAAACTTTGAGAGAATTACTTTCTCAAAGATGTCTCTTCCTCTGTGATTTGAAATGAAGATTATATAAAATTACAGATAAATTAAAACCTGAGGCTTTTTCTTTCTGAGCAGTCATAAAAATTTCCCCAGAATGTTTTATTGTTATAATTTGAATAAAGATTCTAGTTTTCATTCTATTTTCTGATCAGATCTATTCTTGCTTTAACTTCTACTGTAATGCAGAAATAGGGAGACAGTTTAATAGAAAACATATGGACGCTACTGACTTGAGCGACCCAGAGGAAAGGGCAACTTATGAGATGCTCTCCTGCATAAAAATGTAAACAATATTTTTGAAGGAATAGTTTTCTTAAATTAAGTACTCCATTGTACATCTTGTGACTAACAAGATCATTACACCTATTTGTAGATGTAGGAGAATAAATACCTTAGAAAACAAAGTTTCATATAGCCCTTATATTGGTTCTCCTCTTTCTCACTGGTTGGACAAGCATTACTCACAAAAATAATGCAGTCCAAGTTTTTTAATGCATTATGTTCTCTTCTACGTTCTTCATCTCATCAGTGAAGCAGGTAAAAAAACAAGGAAATAATTACAGCTCCATGATTCTGTGAGCAAGTCAACCCCAACCTAGCAACACATGCCTTTCATAGGACATTACACATTAGCTGGATTAAGCGATTAAAATTTTGCCCCTCTTCTGACATCAGAGTAGCACAAGCGTATGAAGCAGAAACCAGCTCTGTGTGCTTTATTCCAGCTGAGAGCTTTTCATCAACAGAAAGTTTCTCTGCTTATTAATTACAGCTGGCATCTGGCTCCTTTACATCACCTGAAGAGTAAAAGATGTCAGATCAGTGCAGAGATAGCTGTCCTTTCATGTAGCAGGTAGTGAAACCAATACTACAGGATGGAGCAGATAATTATTACATGCTATTTGTTTAATCCTTTGAATAAATTAATTGTATGAATCACAACATTAAGTGTCACTAGGAATAATGGATGGAAATATCTAGCAGATTAATACGACAAAAAGAAAACAGAACATTTTAAATTTTCCATTAATTTCAGATAAGTTTATCTTAATTTCCCTTGAGTGATTTAGTTTAAAATAACAAGATGGATGTGAGAATGGTTTTAATAAATGGTGGTGGAGTTGTTGTTTGCTTTTTTCTTCCAAAAATTGATTTGTTACAAAAGGATACTTGTTTCATCAAAAAGCACATTTTCTAACTCTACTAGGATTAATCCAGCATAAACATCCAGCTGATGTTTTTGGAGAACCATACTTTGTGCAGAATATTTGTTTTTCCTCTTCATGCTACTAGACACTTTTTGGGAAAAAAAGGTACTAGAAATCTTTTACTGCCTGCAAAGTTTTAACTAAGTAAAATAACGAAGATGAAAAGTCTGCTGATGATGCATATTATTTACTCCTTTCGTGAGTAATTCACAAATGTATAGAATTACACAGAACAACTTAGGTCCATGGACAGTTCATGTGGGACTTCACAAGTCATTATGAAGAGATGTGTTCATGAGACATCATAATTTATTATCTCTCTTTAAAAGGTATTTCAATTATTTTTAAACCATCATTGGAAAATACTAATGATCCTTTATCAGCTATCTTTTAAAGGTCTCCACATTTGGAAAAAGCAGTGGTTGAAAAGGCAGTATTTGGTTTTCTCTTTGGCAACTTCACAGGGGAAAACAGGGTACTAGGAGTATTTAACCACAATCCCATTAGATGTAGGTCTTCCCTCTTTCATTTAGCACAAGTAATCACATATTCAGTAAAGTTTTAAAACAGGCATTCAGCATAACATCATTTTGAAAGAGATGTGCAAAATCTTCTATATGACTAGAATTCAACAGATTACACTAGCACTGCAGCTTTACAGCTGGATCTCCAGGCACCCATTACATTTTGTGAGCTGTTTGTACTGTAGCTTTTGATATTCTTAAAGGATTGACGACATCCATTTACTTTCAAATAAGGTCGTTTTCAATTTAGCAGCATTCAGCAACCTGCAAATCTGAGTCTGCAAGGCCCTCTTAAGAATATCACTTTCAGAAGACGGATGTTTTCCAGGTGGTTTTGCAGAGAGCCATGAAATGCAGCTGCCACAAAACCTTTGATGAGACATAAGTAGAACAACATCAAAAGTGCACTTCTTTTTGAGCAAATACATGAAAGCGCAGAACTAGCTGACAGTGTCACATCACAGAATGCATTTGAACTTGCAGACAGAAATCAAGAGGAAAGACGATTTCTCTGACCATTACTTGGAGCATGGCCTACACACTATGAAAACCACAGAATCATGTTTTTGACTCTGTCACTACATAATTCGACAACACAAGAATTAAGCATTTTAAATAGAAATAGATATATGAGAAATAGCAATATATATGGTATAGAAGTGTGTATAGTATAGTAACTCATGATACTGACCTCCATAAATACATTTCACTGCAAATAACAAGGTACATAAAGAAAATTCACAGATGCAGCTGTCCCCCAGGTTTCACTCAGCCTGCTAAAAGGTACCTCAGCTGGTGCCAGTGCTCAGTAAGCCTAAAGCAGACACAGTATCCTTACACTCATTTATTCCCTTTGTTAAAAAAACAGCCCAGTCTTTCATTAACCACTTCTAAAATAAAGCACTGGTTGTTATATGAAGTTCAGTTCTCAAGTCAAAAAATAATTTTATTGTTTTAACACGGTTAAATTCTTAGCATATTTCTTTATATCCTGTATTATAGTGTTAAGACAGAAAGGCTAGACAACAAAGCCACCTTTATGACATCCCTGTGTATGCTTCAACCCAGTAGACTTGTCTTAGTTATGTACAGACACAGACCAGATAATCTTGCATGAAATTAAAAATAAGATGCCTGTTGCTGAGGAAAACACAATACACAAACTATCATTGGATGTATACTATTGAGAACACATTTACACATTTCTTCAAGTCCCACTGCAAGACTGGGAGTGGGAATATATTTTCAAATGACTGCCTTTACTCAGTCATCTTACCATTGAATTCTTCATCAAATTATAATGTATCAGACTTGATTCTGACTAGCATCTGGAGTCATGCTGATGAATGAGAGGAGTCCGGAACAGTGTGTACCAGAATTCTTACAAAACTTGATTCCTACTTATCAAAAAATACAAAAAGGAATTCGCTTTTTAATGAACGCTTGGTTTATAACAAGGAGAGAATTGTTGCTATTATAGCCATGAGTACACATTCCACATCAAAGATCCACACAAAATCTTTCACCTTAATTAAACTACAATAAACAGTGTATTTTGTTTCTATATTTAAGGAGGACAGTGTTTCCACTGACACCCTTTACAGTGATGTACATAACTACAAAATGTGCTCAAAGCTGACATCTTGTACATATCAACTAAAGAGAATTCCTTGCATTTTCTAAAACATTATTTATTTCTCTGGTTAAATCCAAAAGCAAGAGATTTGAATAAAAGCTTAGCCACTGCCTTCAACAGATGTAAGCTGGATCCACGGTAAGCAGATATTTACTCAATAGCTACGTCACTGCTAGAACTAGCCTTGATTGCAGCAGCATTTCCAACTCTGGCATTTACTGTCTTCTCATGAGTACACATCACACAAGCTTATATAGAATTTTAACTTTCATGGATTGATTGTACTAGCCTATTTTTCCTTACTGAAGTCTAAAAAGATGTTTGAAACGAAAAGATTGAGCTGCTTATGCAAATAATTTCTTGTCATATTTGAACGGAATGTTTTTAGATTAGCAGAGAATCTATATGTGAACATTTAAAGAAATACCACTAGTATTCTTCTGGCCTCCACCAGAGAAAAATTCTAAGGATTCTTATCCTAAGAAAAGGGCTTTCACACCCAATCTATGGAGATTTTAAATTTTGCTGGTTGTCCTAAAACAAATCTGAAGCAGAGGGAAGGAGCAAGTCTATCAATGCGTTGACATAGAATTATGATCGGGAGAAATACTTTAATTTTTAAAAGGTGTGCTTTAGTCATTTTTTCCAATATCTGGATATTTTGTGAATTTTTTACTTTAACTCTTCTTTATTCATATTTGCTCTTCAGTATCACTGTGGTTGTAAGTACAGTTCTACTCTGCTCCACTAAACTCCCTCACTATTTTGCAGTGAAAAATCAATTTTATTGGGCTTAGAAAAGCAAAAAAGGTTTCATTCCAGTGCCATTTACAGACATATATCACTTGCTAAACATTAAGTATAAAGACATTTCAGCTCTGTTATATGGCAAGAATTTCTTCCAAAAAAATCAAGTTGGACATGTTCAGTTCATGAAGTAACCTACTAATTCACAGTCTTGGCAGAGGTTCCATAGCTCTTTCCCTTCTATTGTCATTGTTTTCAGGTACCCGGCAACATCCTTACCACCACATAATGGTCCAGCCATTCACAGCTTTCCCTCTCTGGTCCATCTCATTCACTTCTGCTTCCCCCTTTCACGGTTCTTAAGAACACTCCCTAGAGAGGAAGTCTCACACTAGCTTTTGCATGCACATCCCCTTGCCTATATGAACTGGTTTCCCTCCTTGCTATCTTAGAAACTCATCTGGAATTTCTAAAATATTTAAGATTTTGTTGTTGGTTTGTTATATAGAACTTCCATCACAGTGATACATTAGTCTACAAGATACATTAAGGAACAAACATTTTGGAAGGTTTAACTAGATCTTACTATTAGTGACAGTGTTTCCATATGATTAACTTTTCCAAGCTGGTTACTCTCACACATATATATACATGCAAAGAAATTCAGCTGACACAATAGGATCTCCACGTTATATCTTGTATATCTGATATTATTGTCATCATCTAGAAAGTGCTTATGAAACATTGGGCATTTTACACATTTTTGCAAGCTGAACACTGTCACATTTTCTAAGTAATAACTAAAGGCAGTGAAGATGTAACCATTACACAAAAGCTGCAAAGTAGCATAGAAGCACAGCGATGTGTTTCAGAATCATATTCAGAAGGATGGCTTCAGTTGTTATTCTAGGTTCATCCCTTATCAGATGAATGTCTGATTATATTCAGTATCATTATAAACACTCAACCTGGCTTTAGAAAACCATTTGCAAAGCAACTTTTGATGAGCACAAGGCTTTATTCCTTATTGCTATAGGATATTTACACTTCAAAGATGCCCAATTGGAAGTAGCACTTAAAATATGCAAGTAATATTTCTTTGACATCTGCCACACACATTTCAGAGCAGTCCTTTCCAACAACACATTCTCATGAATCATATACTGAAAATCTACCACATGTGCCAAAGAAATGGTGATAACGGAAACTTGACAGTTTTTTGGATGTTACACTGATGAAACCAGGCAATATGCTGACACAAGTCCAAGCACCTACAGGGAAGGAGACGGAACGATATAGTTCAATTTGATCTGTGCTACAATTACTTGGCTTTTCCATTTGATAAATGAAATAATTCATTTTACTTCTCATTCCACACTAGGTTAGTAACTTAATTACCACTGACCACCTTAAAAAAACCTCAGTTTGCTCAGCAACAAGGAGATAGTAACAAAGATGTTTAGATTTAAGAAGATATAAACAGATTTACCCCCTCTTCAGTGGCTATCACCTGTCTGCTAATTACTGAAGCACCCAAGAGAGTTAGTATGTGAACAATTTCAAGTTTTCTGGTGGACATCCTTTAAGTAATGTCAGACCATAGCACAAGAACCTCTGCATTAAGCTAGGCAGCTAACTCAGTACCCTGCCTCCAAAAGATACCAAGAATGGATTTAAATAATAACTTGGAATGATACTTCCAAAGTATACTCTCTCAACCTCCACCAGTTTGCAGCTCAGACATCTTGATCCAGAGGTGATATGCTCATGCTTTCTCATCCATAAAAAAATATCATCATCACTTACACAGCCTTTTTTTTTTTTCCATTCACATAGAATGTCTACAACACAACAGGAAATAGCCTAACCATTTGGTGAGAGCCACACACAGTTTTTTTGTAAACCTGTCACTCACTACTTCATTATATGCTTGCAATTCTTGGAGTACAGGAATATTCTTGTTCCTTGTTGACTTCTCCACGCTACTGAACACTCACATCTCTTCAACTGTCCTATCAAAGCTGAAGAGTCCGGTAGCTGTTCCTTACACAAAACCACTCACATGTGTGATCATCACTGAAACCATCTTCTATATCTTTTCTCATTATGCTACATCATTTTGGAACTAGGACAACTTGAACTGCACATTGTTCAAGACATACGTAATTTCATTCAGACATAACTTTTGCAGTTACTTTCCTATCTTTATTCCCCCCCCCCAACACTGCCAAGCTTCAAGCTACTTTTTTTTTTTTTTAAAACAGAGCTACCTACTATAACCCCAAGACAATAGTCAGGACAGTGTTCTTTACAGTATGGCATTCAGGTCAAAGAATATACCGAACTGTATATTTCTGTACCTGTCACATGCTACTTCATTATTTCACATACTGAAAATTCTGACTGAAAGTTTTGCTAACAATGAAGTAAAACCAGTAAGTACTCAGAAAGAGCTGTTACTTTGTCACCTGGCACATTTGCCCAGCTATACATTGGTAATTATCTACAGAAAGAACATAAAGTATGGAAACAAGTATACACTGGCTCTAAGAACAACCATCATGAAAGTGATTGTCCTTCACAGACCTTTATGACTAAAGAATTAAAACATACAAAAGATTGCAAAGATATAGGAAAGTATGTCCTACAGAAAACACACAAGGAACATTAATTGATGGTCAATTAGAGACATACTTGCCCACTAGGCCTTATTGCCCTTATAGGAAAAAAGTGAAATGTATCACAAAGCAAATTAAGTAAATTCACTTTATGTAGAGGGATTACAGATTGCACCACCTTCGGCTATTACAAACACTAATAGTGTTCCAAAGAAATGCTTGTGTAGCTTGCAGAATATGCTGAATCATTAGCAAAGGTACAAAAAGTCATATTTAAGGTATTCTGATGTTTTCTAGAAGATACTAGAAAAAGAAGCTGAGATATTCAACTGAAAATCCAATTCATTTATAACACAAACTTTGTAAACTGCTATAAATTCTGTGGTAGACATCATTTTTTGTTACCCAATCAGCATGCAAAGCCTCAAACTCCTACTTGAAAAATTGAGAAGTTGGACTAGAAAGATAAATTACATGACAAAATTGAATATAATCCATGACAAAGTAATCCAGAATAATGCGTAATATACATTTTTTCCCCTCAAAGATCACAGAAAAAGCAGGCATGTGTCTTCTTGCATGCATTCCACACCATGGTAGATATAAATCATTCCTACTCACTGATGTTACATAGGTCACTCCTAAAGTAATTCCTCCTATTTATCTCCATGAAAACTACAATAGATACAAAGTGCACAATAACACTACTTGTTAGAACAAATTCTCAGCTACAAAACACTATTTTCCAACACAGTCACCACCACTAACTGTGCATCTTCACCAGTGATGAACAAGAGCCTTCGTGCCATACTCATAGAAATCTGCAGTAGCAGAGGTGACCACCTGCTATGACAGTGTCATTGCTAGGAAAGTATTGTCCATGAGCCCATGCAGCCTGAACAGACTGAAGTCAAAAGGGACTAAATCTGGACTATACAGTGGGTGTGGCAGGATAGTCCAGCCAAGACTAGCGATGCGCTCCATGGTCTTCAAATGGATACGGCATTACAGTATTGCATGGCAATCTGGAACATGGTTTGTCCTTCACATCACTGTCACCACTGCTGAAACGCACCACCCAACACCCCACTGTGCTCACATCCAATGTTTGGATGTGAGCATTCAGCATTAAACATTCAGCAGGCATTGATGACCAATAGGTACTTTAATAAAAACACGAAGGAATTCAATTGCATTCATTTGTTTCATACATACTTCCATGTCAGATGCCAATTTTTCACACTGTCCTTCTGCTGCCATCTGTCACATGACAATGAGATGTAATGAAATATTAGTGGGAAGGTCCAGTCTCGACTGCCATACCATCTCACAGGTAAGATTCACTAGCATTAGTAAAGCGGTAAAGGTTTTAGGATTAATGCAAGGAAAAAAATTGTTCCTTTGGACATCTTTTTGGATTGAACATTCAGTATATTTTCAAGTAAATGAAAGCAGGGAGCTCTAGAGCTTAACCAAGAGAAGTTCAGCTATCAAAAGATCTTGGTATCCAACTTTTCATTGCAGCTACTTGAGAAACTGCAGGAAATCATAAACTATCAGTATGTCCCAAGAATTGAAATGAGTGATGATAATTGATTCCATTATCAGCTCTTCCACACCAAAATGGATGACACTAACTGCAGTTACTTCTTCACTGCATGCTGTAATGAAACTGTTATTGTATTGTATTTCTACACACAAATTATTGATCAGTAATTTGGAGATGATCCCTGCAGTGTGAACCTGTTGTACAGAAGTCACCAGGATACAGTTAGACAAATGATACCGTGGATGATCTGCACATTTAGTAAATAACTGAATCACTATCCTTGAGATTATGAAATAAGCTGCAGCTGCACCTGCCAAATCAGTGAATGTACATACATTAACTACACATTGAAATAAACAGATGTGCAAGACAAATTTTTATTTTAGCAGAGAGTAACGAGGATAGTATAAAAGGTCATTTCAGTGAAGATAAGAAGTTATACATTTCAACTATGAATATCTAACATATTATAAGAGATTCATGTTACATCTAAAATGCTTTTATGAAAGAGTATCATTATAATGGGCCTTTTCAAAAAATACTAGGGGCTGACATTTTTATTTTACCTCATTGATTATTCTATAATTTGCTCTGTAATTGGATTTTTAAAATATAGCCCACAAGTAGCAGGGTCTTTTGTATACGTAGTCTTTCAGATCAGTATTACTAACATGAATTTATACTTTCTCTTTTAGCAGTTGTGGCTAGATTTGATTGGGTCTTCTGATAATTTTGATATGTGTTTTTGCCAGTAAGTTTGTTACATTGCAAGGGAAAATGTGACAGTAAGTGTTGCTGCTCCACAAAATTTCCAAGTAGCAAATCAAAATCCACTATATGTAATAATACACAACAGAAATCCATGCTGGGCAAGCCATGTCATGGGAGAAGTCTTTACTATGACTAAAAAAAATAGAAAGAAAAAAATTAATTCTTAACTGCAAAAGTAACTAACTTCCACAAGGTATATTTGATTTCTTTCATGCTAGACCACTCTTGCTAATTTGCTGGAAACCTATTACAGATATCGCATTGGCTTTATTTTATTTTTTCCTGCCTGAAACTATCTGATCTATAATGAATTTTCTTTCCTTGCTGGAAAGGTCAAATACAGACTGTCAATGAAAGCTTGAAAAATGTCAGTTTTTCAGAATTTTTTCCTGAGCATTTCACAGGAAGTTATAGCACATATAAAAGCAACCTAGAAAGGAACTCGTGGTTTCCACATGAGAATAAGCACTAAAAGAAGCAGAAAGGTAGTTATTTTCAGTGCCTAGAATCACCATAATTTCACATACATGTCAGATACTGGTAATTATTTGTTAATTATCTACATATAGATAAATATTTATACCAAACTTTCATGCATTACATTCAATCTAGGTTTTGCATGACACAATATAGTTATAATCTAAGTCAAAATGCAGCTTAAAGTGATAACAATAGCTGTGAACCAAACAAATTCCCGAAGACATGGCCTCCACAATGAAGGAGCAATGAATGCAAATAGTGCTTTTTATGTAAGATTTTTATATTGTGTTCATTTTTAAGGTACAGATATTGTTTATTGATCTAAAACATGATGTTATTCTGCTTGTAATTTACTTCCACCTTAATTTAAATACAGCTAGCTGCTTGAAGTCATTCTTTTTAAGAAGCTATTAAAAGCAATATATAGGAACAAGAACCAAAGCACTGCCGCTTAATTTGTAAAACACAGGTTTTCCTTTAGTGTCATATTTATAATTGGATTACAGGCCCTTCACATTCGCCCAGTGAGGGAAATTAGTGCCCCAGTAGTGAATTAGCATCAGCCAAAAGATGCCCACAAACTCTTTGCCATGGCACATTGACTTTATTATTAAATGACAGTGACTGCCTGTGAATAATGGTAACTGCTCTTCCACCTGTCTAAGCTGACAACAAACACTCTTAGATTCTGTATTATAAATAATGAATGCAACAGCATTAAGAATAATAGTTTAAAAAGCTTGGTTTAAGAATCATAATTTATTATTTATGGGTACTTATCTCCTTAAAACAATCTCTTTCATCCTTCAGATTTACTTTTTTTCCCCAGTTCAAATATTTCAGGTGGAAATCATACGAAATTTTGATGCTGGGAATAATTTTTCACTAGTCAAAGACCTAAAGTTTTTTATCCTCAGAGAACTCTATTTTTCTTGAGGAACTAATGAGCTCATGTATGAAAATATATAATACTCAAGATTTGGGTAGTTGTTAACTGAAACTAAAGAAAACACTATCTAAAGGCCTTGGAATCACTGTTGTCTGCATCATGCTTCTTACTTCCCTGAATTTGTGTAATGTGTCACAGATTTTTTTTTTTTTGAGTGAACACAAAGCAGGATGCTACTACCCTACCTCTGAGAGATGTACTTTAAAATCATTCCTTTTACCCTAAATTGAAGCTCATGAGACTCACATAAGTCTTTTTTCCTCTTGTATTAGTGGATTATTTCAGAGTCCCTCATGTAGATAAGTATCTTCCCACTTCCCTCCACCCACCTCCCCTCTGCATCAGTCATAACTGGCACATTATAAAAAAAATAAAAATCAGGATTCCATTAGTTTTTGCAGGAAAAGAAGGTCCTCTAGGGAGCTGCGTCACTTCTAACTCTTTCCATTGATGCTGCATAGGAAAGCCTTAGTTTCCTTTAAAGGCATCATAAAACTTCAGAAAGATTTAAATACCAATTATCTGTATCAACTAGATTGCTATGCACAGGAGGCAATCACCAGTGTTCACTGCCCAAACTATAATACTCTGAACCAAACAGTGAAACTAACTGTAGTTGTCATTAGGTATTGACAGAGTCATGACCACCAAGAATTTCTGATAAACAAGTACATTTCTCGCCATTTAACTATATGGAAACGGGAATATCCAAAGAATATTTGTTATGTTTTATCATTTTAAATGTGGCAAATTTGGTTTGTATTGGAGGTTGATGCAAAAGATAGAAGAATAGATATACCAAAAATCTGTTTTCTGGAGGATTGCCCAGAACGGGTCTAATTTTGTGACAAGGAAATGGACTATTAGTTCATTAAAAGGGAAGTATTTTTAAACATTGTATACTCTTGATTCCAATTCTGTAAACATCTTTAAGTGCTCAAGGGGTAAGAAATTTTCCTCCTTCCCACCCTCCAAAACAGTAGAACACAAAGAGAATCTTTTGGGAAGGAGTTCTGAGAACTGTACAGCCACTGTATTAAACAAAGAGCTGATGGACAGCACACTTTAGAAATCAAAAACTCAAAAAGCAAAGGTCATCCCAAATTTAAAACTGAAGCTAAGCTGCACATTAGAAAATAACTATTGCCAGGAGTATAGATTAGACTTCACAATATGGAATCTGTGGAATCCATCTGGCTAGCCTATGAGAAAAACTCATTCTTCTACGGTACACATCAAGTCAGATAATTCTACTGAACTGTGAAAGTTCTCTTTGGTTTATTTCTAGATATAAACTACTACAGACATATGCTATCTAAGGCTGCCAAGACCAAAAAAAAAAATCAAGTTTACAGCAGAGAGGTTATTAAGGTAATGCAGTTTATGCTGTGCATCAGAGTTGAAAGTAGAGAAAGAAGCTAATCTCCATCTAAAACTACAACCATTTTTCCAAAATACATTTTAGGGAATTAAGTAGCTATGAAAGAACTTAATACAATATCTCTACTGCTCTACTCCACAAAGACAGCAACAGTTTTGTATGCAATTCATTCTGACTCTACAGGGGTGGCAAAGGGGGTAGAATTCAGCATAATTAGACATCTATGTCATTTTCTACACATGGAACATAAGCTAGGAAAGGACTTCTGTCAGCAGACTGAAATCACAGTCAGAAATTTTGTCTATTATTACCCCTGAAAATCATTCTAGGCCTAGTTACTCAGTTAAAATTGTAGTTACACTGCAGAGCAAATTGCTCAAACTGTGGCTTACTTACATACTTCCTTCAGCACCCCCCCCCCCAACAAGGTCCCTATGCACAATCTGCTATGCTGCAAACTGTCTGCACTCCCATATGGCAGGAGCTTTGTGTCCTTTCCCGTATTCCTGTAGAATTCCCCTGCTCTCATTTTCTTCACACTGCAAGGGAACCTCATGATCTCCACACTGATCTTTTCTCCATTCCTCTTATCCTGTTATCAATTTCTCTATTTCTTTCAGATGAGATTAGTACAATTTTTTGGAGCTTGTGCTTTTGCATCATTAATTCCCACCTCCTACCTTAGAGCTGTGAATATAATCTTAGTGGAAACTGGTTTACAGACTAATTTCCATTCTAGTTCCTAAAAGACTTTTACACATACCATGGTGGGCGGACCTAAAATCCTTGAGATTTCTGTATCTGATCTCACTTGGGAGATTTTAATAAAGTAACATGAGTGTGCACTCAATGTTTGTGGAATTTTATTTTTTTTTTTTTAGGAATTTCTTCAAATATGGAGCCACATGCAATATATTTCCTTCTCATCTTAAGTTCAAAAGAAGTCCAAGTACTTATTTTCCTAACATCAAACAAATGCATATTTGAAACTAAGATTTCACTTCAGACATATTTCTTACTCTTATTCCTACATATGGAAGATGAGAGTGGTGCCTGACTGATGTTTATGTTAATGAAAAGAGATGCATTTTTTATTCCAGCAAGTTTCTAGCATATAGATTTTTTGTACATATTAGTATGAGTATATTTGATAAAGATTAGAAGCCACCTGCACCAACCACTACTTGAATAACTGCTTCTGTAGGATCATGGCTGTGTAACTGACACCGGAATGCTTCCTCAAGTCTCTATAGAATGAAATCCACTTGCAGGGATCATACGAACAGTTCTAAACAAAAACTAGCTTTCAAAAATGAACAAATTTTCTCTATGGATTTTGCCACTATTTAAGTTATACAAGTTTCACATATTTCTAGATCTACTTCTTACTGCTGACTCACTGAACACTTTTGAGTACCCCTTATATCCTTCTCCAGCCACTCTTAATTGTTCCCACTAGAAAACCCAGCCTTGAGTAATCTTTTAAATAAGAACTTCTTGATAATTATTTTATGATTTCTTCTGAATTACCTTGAAATAAATCCTTTACAGGATCTATAGACAGCTCTGTTATTCCAGATAGTCTTAAGGGTCACCTAAAGGAACA
This sequence comes from Numida meleagris, assembly GCF_002078875.1. Classification (NCBI taxonomy): domain Eukaryota; kingdom Metazoa; phylum Chordata; class Aves; order Galliformes; family Numididae; genus Numida; species Numida meleagris. The sequence goes on along the minus strand of NC_034419.1, from coordinate 7,101,896 downwards.
TCCGTCAGGAAGGAAAACATCAACCTTTCCGTCCAAACACACATACCCCTGGCTAACCACGAATAGGTTTGCAAATTATGGACCTAGAGACCCTCACTACCATTTCAGGAGGAGTTGTAAGTGACTAAGGGATAAAGGATTGAATTTTCCCCCCCTTCTGGCTCAGTTCCTAGTACAAGAAACAGCTGAGTAATACGTTGAGAATTAGAGAAGCATTAATATACTCTGTGATTCAAGTGAACGGTAAGCATCAGTATCTTCCCTAAATAAGGTAAATACAGTAGGGAGAACATGATGACAGTGTTAAAGTTAATGATCCAGTGCAATAGTATTTAAAACAGATTTGACACTCATTTAATCATGTTAATGGCTACATTGGACAACTGAAGAACAATGAATACACTGTCTCTGAAAGTTCTGGTGCAGCATCTTGCCTGTTATCTTACAGATGCAGTGACTTTCTTGATCTTCAGGTAACTGGAATGTCAAGACCACTTAGTTTGCCCTGCTACATCGGCTAACTGTGGATTATTAATCTGAATAGTCTTTTTTTTTTTTTTTACAGAGTATTTAAAAAAACTAAAGTATCCTTAAAAAACAATCTCTTTCCTAATCACAGCAATACCGGTCCAAGGCTAATACTGACAGGGGGATAAGATGGTAAGAATAGGAAAGGGAAATGTCATCCAGTGCTACTGCTCCAGGATGGTTAGCACTCTGCTTAAAATACATGTACTTCTCCATCTTCTCAGAAATATCATCCTGAAAGAGCTAGGTTTGACAGAAAGCACCAGCAGCCATTCCTGAGGAAGTAACCACATGCACACCTCAGTTCTGTCATGGTCAAAACAGTCTGGGAATTTCACACATTCTTTTCTTAGTGTGAAGTTTCAAGATGATTTTGAGCAGTTACATTGTGGTCCTAGAGCAGCTTATCACTGAGTAACACTGCAGCCTCGTGCTGCTCACAGCCAACCAAAGAGCCCAGTGTTTTCTAAGATTCTCATGCTAAGCGTATAAATAAATTCATAGCCCCGTGTCTTCACCTCCCACAAGACTGACTAGCTCTCCTGCTACTTCAAGCAAAGTGTGACAGTTCCCATAATTCCTCCAGAGACCCAGAAACAAAAGAATGAGGAGACTAATGAGAAAAAAAATGAAAGATAAATAGTGCTGCCTTGCTAATCTCCATGCAATCACAGAAAAGACTTGGTAGTTCTGAACTATGTCAGAATACTATAAAACAAAAACACATCATGTCTGACAGCACTCAGAACTCATTTGGTTAATAATGATAAAGATTTGTCAATCAGGATATGTGCTAAGAAAGTCTGAAAGAGACTTCACATAACCTGACTGTTACCACAGCCATTATGTATACAAAATAGGATCCCTGAGAGAATGAAGAGGAGTGAGAATTAGAATAGGATTCTCCTGATAAAATGAACGGAGTCAAATGAAAATAAGGGGGTCTTCTAAGGACATATGATAAAATAGATAACATTAATTTCCAAAACTATCTGTTAAGAGGAAACTTAAGCCTTTTTAATTAGATAAAGGTCTGCTTGGAAAACAAAAAGCTTGTTTTCTGATTTCTTTAGCATATTTTCTGCATTAGATGGAGCTGGTACATTAAAGGAAATATATATTTGTTTAGACCTCAAAGTTCACAAAAAACTAAAACTAAAACCTTCTAAGAAAAAACAAAATAGTTATCTTTTATGTCAATCTTCCAGACTCCACTTTATTTTACCTCTTTCTTCTTAAAGGCAGATAAGACTGTATATAGGACTACCTATTGCTATTACTACCTTTTGATTGTATCCAAGGTCACAGAATTGAAGTGGGCCATACACCTTCCAGATTTTTTCTGCTTACACTATCATATTGTGTTTTTGCAAGCATTATCTCCTAAAGGAAAGAATCTGCTGTCAGCAAGTGCACTATTTTCTGCTAAGTCATTCCACCACCTTGCAACGACATTTGAAAACATAAAGCTGATTTATAACAACATTTTACAACAAAATGCTGCACTAGTTGTAAGTGAGATGAGCACAATATATCAATACACAAAGAGTAGGAAAGGTGCTGCAAAAGCATTAGCACCAATCTATAGAGCTCCAGAGTCACAGCAGGCCCAGGAGTTCAAAGCCCCTCACGATTTTGAAAAGTAATACATTCTGATGAGAGAATGATCAAAGCTTAAGAGCTCTGTAAAGACCCTTCCTGAAGAACTCCAAATTAGAACAATTAAACTGACTTCACAATATAGAAAAAACTCTGTGTAACACACATAACTTCAGCCAAGAGAGATCTATTTTTTCCTTGTACCAGCCAGTAAAAGCCATAGCACAGTCTCATAAAAACCACTCCAGTTCCTCATTGAGACTTAAAGAGCCACACAGACATTTTCTTCGAAGGGAGTGCCCACAGACTTCAGAGGAATCACTTAGCATGAGGTGAGACTTCAGCACCATCCACAGCAGCAGAGGATATAAGTAGCTGTAGCACAGATGTTAACAAACGCACATAAAGCACTTACATTCTGCCTTGTTTCCATGTTTTATTTCTTATCCCAACTATTCTGTTCTTGTCATTTGCTATATGCAGGTGCCATGAATTACTAAAGGAATGAATAATTTGGAGGGCACCTATTATTATGGATGATGCATTGCAAAGAATGCCTACACTTAACAGTCAAGTTTTAGAAAGGGTAGGAAAAAGAAAATCAACCACTTCCAGAAAGACATAAGGAAGAACTGAGACGACTATCAATCCCAACAATACAAACTCTCTACAACAAAAATCACAGCACAGAATTAAAGGTTTTTTTCTCCCCCTACATGTGAAATCTATCGAGTCTATTCTGAAGCAGTTACACTACCAGAGTACCATCTGCACAGAAGGAAAGTTTGCATGATGAAACCAAGAGGACTGCAATCTCTCCTCTGTCCCTTTTAATTTTGATTTTTCAAATGATGTGAGAAACTCAGGTGGAAAGATACGCTCTGCATGTCTGGCCACATGGCAGAGAGGAAAATGTAATTGATTATTCTTATTAAGGAAACGGGTTTTGCCAGAAGTATCAAGTTTATTCAGTTTCATCCTTAAAATAGAATATGTAGCTATACTGCATATTTCATCTTTATATTATACACAGCTTGAACTGACTATAATTATTTCAATGATAGCAATAATGAAAAGTGCAATATCAGAAAATTATTGAAAAAGAGGAAAGGATGCTGTAATCAGGAATTTGGATCTTTAAACACTGATAATCTGTACACTGTCACTACTTCTGCCTGTAAAAATGTTGAGGGAAGAGCTGCTTCAAGATCATCAAAAGGGATGAATGGGTAGAAAAGGCAGATATGCTCAGCATGAAGAGATTCAAACAATGGCTTCAGAGAGTGAAATTCTATCTTCCCATTTTTTCTTGGAGGTCAGTCTAATTAAAAACAGATCTCTGTGAGTGATCATTCTCTGCAGAAATACTACCTTGTGAGCACCCAAATACTGGATATAGTCAGATACTGGACAAGTTATTAATGTAGTATTTGCAAATGTACCTGAGTCTGCTCAAGCTAACATTCAGGAAAGATATGGAATGACACAAGCAATTTACCCAATGAAAGAGGTCTTCAGATTTTGCAGTAGCGGTAAAAAAAAACTGTCTATGAAGAGAGCTCTACACTTGTGCCCCCAAAGTATACATGATTTTCATTAATACAGCAGGAATATACTACTAGCAATGCAAATTAGGTAGTTTAGTATCAAATGATACAGTCTGCATGCAAAAACATAGATTGTATGTGCTACTACTAAAATCTCATTTTAATAAATTTATTGTTGTAGTCAAGTGTCATCTTAAAAACAGCTTTAGAAAATAAGCCTTCAAGCAGAGAAAAAGGAAGCCAAATCAACTCAATGCTGTCAAGCAAAGAAATACATCTGCAAATTGAAGGCAACAGTGTCACTTTCTATGCATGGAAAGCCACTAACCCAAAGTAACAGAAAGAACGTTAAGAAACTATTACTGAAGTTCCTGTCTCTCTGGTACAGCTATAATTGACAAAAGAAAGGAACCTGACAAAACACAGCTCACTGGTTCCAGAATTTAGATTATGCCTTTCAGCCTTAAACAAGCTAAGTCAGATGGGGCCAGTCACGTTGCACTCACAGAACAGTGAGTGATGGCCAAAACTACTCACTTTATATTTAAAAAAAATGCTCTCAGTAGTTGCATCAAGAGGAGAATATGCAGCCTGCAAACAAGTACTTTCTAAAGTCTATTAGTCTAATAAAGCATTGTTATCTATTATAAATTCAGTGATTTGGAAGCTTCCTTCACACCATTTTAGTTCGCATTTCTCTGATCAGGACAGCAGTGATTCATGTACCTGGCTAACAGCCTAGAAGATGATCTTGTAACACTAAGGATGAAGAAGACTGTGAATGAGTCTTTCTGATTTTGAGAAATAGGGAGAACAGGGAGCCAAAACATTCCAGGTGGAACTAAAAGTAAAAAGGAACCATACATCTTTATTCTCTCTCCCCTTCTTAATGCTTCAGAAGTTGTGACAGGGATCAGTAAGGATCTTCAAGTTAAGGAAATGCCCAAGAGAATGGAGAGCTTGCTTACCAACTGCCTCCTGCTTAGCTTGCCGCCACACACCTAGGGATCTTCTGCTTGGTGAACAAAAGCATCATCCCTTGCTGGCATCCTTGTTCTTTGTGTACACTGGCAGCTGCATGAAGGTCCAAATACTGATCAGCTTTCCTTTGTCACACATCAGAGAATGTGCTGGGTAATGGCTGGCCTACAGAGTCTTGTTGTAGATGGGAAATGCTCAAGAATATTTTCTCCATGAGTCACACCCAACTAAAGCTCTTTACAAATGACATCCAACACCATGTAGAGAATTTCTAATAGATTATGTAGCCTCACTACCTTGATAGCATGTATAGGTTGAGGAAGCAGGTTGACCCCGACTAATAGGAAAGATAATCATGGGATATTTTGATTCACAAATGCTTACATTTTTACACCTGCACTTGACTTCACTCATAAAATTGATTTGAACTGATGCTTAGTGGTTCTCAGCAAGATCATGCTGCAGATTGGAACTGAGTAGTACATTGTCTAACTTGTTTCTAAGGAGAGGTAAACACTCCCAAGATAGCATGTGGGAACTTCTGTCAATGATGAAAAAACCACCTTAGAACTGTAACACAAACAGAACAAGAGCACCAAGTAATCCAAAAGCCCAATGACCACCTCTGATACCTGTAAGAAGGGCTGCAGATCTGCAGCAGCAAGGTGAGGAGGAGGCAGTAATGATTAGAAAGCCTCTGATAGGAGTTCCAGGCATCAAATACTTCTCTATAGCTTTCTTTCCAGTACACGATATTAAACACTTTAAACTTTGAGAGATGATATGAAGTAGCTTATTTCTTAACATCTCATATTAATTCCTATTCCTTGGGGACTTCAGCATGATAGTGTATATCCCTGTTCTGTATGGTTTTTTAACCATAAATTTAAACTTTCATTACTCAAAACTCCTTTTGATTCTCAGCGGTTCTTATG